>NC_092835.1:13237500-13267500 GCF_039878825.1 Excalfactoria chinensis | reverse complement strand
AGGAACGTGAGAGTCTAATGAGTCCTTCAAATGGTTGATTTGCACTCAGTGGACAACTAGACAATAAGCGGTATGAATTATTGGAAATCAATACTTTGCTATGGAATTTCATTATGCTCCAATGTCTTCAGTTCGTAGTATTTTATATTTTGATGGATTATCTGAGCCGAACGATCATCTGAGTCATAGGGATTGATAGAGCTCCCTTGCACGGTTTCAAATCTTGCTTGTGACTGATTTTTGTCAAGTAGAAATATCGATCTATTTCCATGTACCATCTTAGTCTGTTTTTAGAGTGGTAGATTAAAACGGTGCTTTTAAATAAAATGTCCAACAGACTTTTTTTTGTTGTTTGTATTACTGTTCAGTTTCTAATCCGTCATCTTTTGATGTTTTAGGAGACACAGAAAAGGGTCAAGGAAATCGAACCACTAAGAATAAGGACGCCCATGTCTGTGGCAGGTGCTGTGCTGAGTTCTTTGAATTATCAGATCTCCTGCAACACAAGAAGAACTGTACTAAAAATCAATTAGTTTTAATTGTGAATGAAAATCCAGCTTCTCCTCCTGAAACCTTCCCTCCTAGTTCCCCGTCTGATAATCCTGATGAACAGATGAATGACACAGTTAATAACACAGATCAAGTAGACTGCAGTGACCTTTCAGAGCGTAACAAACTTGACAAGGAAGAATCCATGGATGTGGAGGCTTCCAGCATTAACAATAGCAGTAGCAGTTCCAAGAGTGTCAACAATAGTATTACAAGCAGTAACAGCTCCACAATGGGTACCTCAGCTGTAACAACCTCTCTACCTCACATAGGGGATCTGACAACGTTAGGCAACTTTTCAGTAATAAACAGCAACGTAATAATTGAAAATCTTCAGAGTACTAAAGTGGCAGTAGCGCAGTTCTCGCAGGAAGCAAGGTGTAACGGTGCGTCGAACAACAAGCTTGCTGTACCTGCCCTGATGGAGCAACTGTTGGCGTTACAGCAGCAGCAGATCCACCAGTTGCAACTGATTGAACAAATTCGTCACCAAATATTGTTGTTGGCTTCCCAAAATACGGACATGCCAACGTCTTCAAGCCCGTCTCAAGGTACTTTACGAGCATCTGCCAACCCCTTGTCCACATTAAGTTCCCATTTATCCCAGCAGCTGGCTGCAGCAGCTGGATTAGCACAAAGCCTTGCTAGTCAATCTGCCAGCATCAGTGGTGTGAAACAGCTACCCCCTATACAGCTACCTCAGAGCAACCCTGGCAGCACTCTAATTCCATCCAGCAGTGGCTCTTCTCCAAATATTAACATACTGGCAGCAGCAGTTACAACACCGTCCTCAGAAAAAGTGGCTTCGAGTATTGGTGGCTCACAGCTCAGCAACCCACCAGTATCAGCATCATCTTCACCAGCTTTTGCAATAAGCAGTTTATTAAGTCCTGCATCTAATCCACTTCTACCTCAGCCCACCCCTAGTAACTCTATTTTCTCCAGCCCCTTGTCCAATATCGGAACACCTGCAGAGGATTTAAACTCCTTGACTGCCTTGGCACAGCAAAGAAAAAGCAAGCCACCAAATGTAACTGCTTTTGAAGCAAAAAGTAATTCAGACGAGGCGTTCTTTAAGCATAAATGCAGGTTCTGTGCTAAAGTGTTTGGGAGTGACAGTGCCTTGCAGATTCATTTGCGTTCTCACACTGGCGAGAGGCCATTTAAATGCAACATATGTGGAAACAGGTTCTCCACGAAGGGAAACTTAAAAGTCCATTTTCAGCGGCATAAAGAAAAGTACCCTCATATTCAGATGAATCCGTACCCAGTGCCCGAGCATTTGGACAATATTCCTACAAGCACGGGTATTCCCTATGGGATGTCTATACCGCCAGAGAAGCCTGTCACGAGCTGGCTGGACAGCAAGCCAGTCCTCTCCACGCTCACCACTTCTGTGGGGCTGCCACTCCCACCGACGATACCAAGCTTGACCCCCTTCATCAAAACTGAGGAGCCTCAGCCGATTCCCATTAGCCATCCTTCTGCTAGCCCTCCCTGCTCTGTCAAGAGCGACTCGGGAAACGCTGACCCCACATCAAAAATTTCCAATGGACTTTCTGATGAGGTAGAGGCTGGTGCTTTGCCTACCTCAAATGGTAAAATGGAAGAAAACCCTCAAAATTCCAACTCCGTTGCTAACATGAGCAGCTCTGTGAGTTCACCGGCAGCAGACTCGGGCTCCGGAGGCATCGCTACTTTTACAAATCCACTGATGCCTCTAATGTCAGAGCAATTTAAGGCAAAGTTTCCATTTGGAGGACTGTTGGATTCGACGCCAGCGTCTGAAACGTCAAAACTGCAGCAACTGGTAGAAAACATCGACAAAAAGGCAACTGATCCCAATGAGTGTATCATCTGCCACCGAGTTCTCAGTTGCCAGAGCGCACTGAAAATGCATTATCGCACTCATACCGGGGAGCGGCCATTTAAATGTAAAATCTGTGGGCGCGCTTTCACTACTAAAGGCAACTTAAAGACTCATTACAGCGTCCACCGTGCCATGCCCCCCCTGAGAGTGCAACATTCATGCCCGATCTGCCAGAAGAAATTCACCAATGCCGTCGTGCTTCAGCAGCACATCCGGATGCACATGGGAGGGCAGATCCCAAACACCCCAGTCACCGAAAACTATCCCGAGTCAATGGAATCTGATACGGGATCTTTTGATGATAAGAATTTTGATGATTTAGACAACTTCTCAGATGAGAACATGGAAGACTGTCCTGACAGCAGCGTGCCAGATACTCCAAAATCTGCAGATGCATCGCAAGACAGCTTGTCTTCTTCCCCTCTGCCTGTGGAAATGTCAAGTATCGCTGCTTTGGAGAATCAGATGAAGATGATCAACGCAGGACTCGCTGAACAACTTCAGGCAAGCTTAAAGTCAGTAGAAAATGGGTCAGTGGAAGGGGATGTTTTGACTAACGATTCGTCATCTGTCGGTGGTGACATGGAAAGCCAGAGTGCTGGAAGCCCTGCTGTCTCGGAGTCTACCTCTTCCATGCAGGCCTTGTCCCCATCCAACAGCACTAATGATTACCACAAGTCACCAAGTATCGAAGAGAAACCAGTAAGAGCTTTAGCAAGTGAGTTTGCCAATGGTTTGTCTCCAACCCCTGCAAACAGTGGTGCTTTGGACTTGACATCTAGTAACACTGATAAAATGATTAAAGAAGAGTCTCTGAGCATGCTCTTTCCTTTCAGAGATAGAGGTAAATTTAAAAACACCGCTTGTGACATTTGTGGCAAAACATTTGCTTGTCAGAGTGCCTTGGACATTCATTACAGAAGTCATACCAAAGAGAGACCATTTATTTGCACAGTTTGCAATCGTGGCTTTTCCACAAAGGGTAATTTGAAGCAACATATGTTGACACATCAAATGCGAGATCTACCATCACAGCTTTTTGAGCCCAACTCCGGTATCGGTCCTAATCAGAACTCTTCGGTTATGCCTGCTAATTCACTGTCATCACTCATAAAGACGGAGGTTAACGGCTTCGTGCACAGCTCCCCGCAGGACGGCAAAGAAACACCCTCTGCTCTAGCTGTTTCAGGGCCACTGTCCTCTGCCACGTCCCCTGTCCTGCTGCCTGCTCTCCCCAGAAGAACCCCCAAACAGCACTACTGCAACACGTGCGGGAAGACCTTTTCCTCCTCCAGCGCTCTGCAGATCCACGAAAGGACGCACACTGGTGAGAAACCTTTTGCCTGCACTATATGTGGAAGAGCATTCACAACAAAAGGCAATCTGAAGGTACTTTTTCCTCTTGCTATTCTTAGGTTTCATTTTGTCACTCGCTGAGTTGGTTTGGGTTTTTTGTTTTGTTTTTTTTTCCAGTGTTCACGATGATTAATGCTGCAAGCAGCGGCACCTGTGGGTATCTGTGGTATGATAAACGGAGTGATAGTACTAGATGGGCTCTTGTTGAGTGCTTGTATTGGCAGCAGGTCTGAAGCGTGATCTGTTCTTGATGTGCAATTAAAATTCACCTACTAGCAAAGACCATCTATGTAGAGCGTGAGAGAGAACAGCCATATGTTGGTAGGCAGTACTAATAAATAGAGGAATGCGTTCAGTAACTCGCACACCTCTTTAAGAAGCAAAAGGCTCTCGAATGTGTTGTTTTTTTCGTAACTATCATGTAAAATGATGATTGTTTAAAAAAACTATCAACATAATTCTGGAACTAATGGGCATTACTTTAATTGATTATATAACTAACATTTCCTACTGATATGTGTTTGGAAAAGCAAATATACTTAAGTTTTAGAACACCAGTTGAGCACTTTACTGTGTACATTTTTCTGTTGACAGAGTATTTCTCTAGAGGTTGCTGCCAGTAATGTGAGATGAATAATTACTTTCAGGCCATTCTGTCTATACACGAGGCTCTCTGATGAGCAATCAGCAAAGGATACTTTCTGCCTGTCTGAAAAGGATGTTTATAGGGAAAAGGGTGTCAAATACAATACTTGCCACTGCAATGGAAGTGGACATCGCAATTCTAGCCCCAAAAGCAGCTATCTGCAATTGACGGAGTAACACAAAGTCATTATAAGCTAAACACGTGTAATAATTTAGAAGAAGTAAGAAGTGACGTAATGTTTGGGAGGAAGGCAGGGTGTGCTGGGTGATGGTGCTGGGCTGATCCAGAAGAAGCTTGTTTCTTACTCCAGATGGGAAATGGAGCCCTGCATCCCCTGCCTTTAGTGCTTTATTACGTAATGAGACTGGACACGTTTGTGGACTGCCATCTTCACCACGATGAAAATAAGTTTGCCAACTGCTACTCTTTGTTTCTTTTCTTTCTTTCGTTCCCTCTGTCCAGGTACACATGGGCACTCACATGTGGAACAGCACTCCCGCCAGGCGAGGCAGACGACTTTCCGTCGATGGCCCCATGACGTTCCTAGGAGGCAATCCTGTCAAGTTCCCAGAAATGTTCCAGAAGGATTTGGCTGCGCGGTCGGGGAACGGAGACCCATCCAGCTTCTGGAACCAGTATGCAGCAGCGCTGTCCAATGGCTTGGCCATGAAGACCAACGAGATCTCCGTCATCCAGAATGGCGGCATCCCTCCGCCACCGGGGGGCCTGGGCAACGGGGGCAGCTCGCCCATCAGCGGCCTGACGGGAAGCCTGGAGAAGCTCCCGAGTTCGGAACCCAACGCACCTCTAGCTGGTCTGGAGAAAATGGCAAGCAATGAGAACGGGACAAACTTTCGCTTCACGCGTTTCGTGGAAGACAACAAAGAAATTGTAACAAATTAGTACCAACTCTGCGTAACATTCCTGCAAACGGTGCAACCTAGGGTTGCTTTTTTCAAACTGCAAGCTACAACATCACAGAGACTTCCTTTCTTTTTTTTTGTTTTGTTTTGTACTATGTTCTACTTCTAGAGTTCTAAGAGAGCTTATTTATTAGTGATATAACCTTGCTTTGCAAACAAATGCAAGCATTAACTTTGGTCTCCTGTATTTTGAACTAAATACTAATCGACTAGAGTGCTGTAAAGTTGCTGTAACATTTATGGCAGTTGCGAGTCTGTTCTGCTAGGTGATCTTATTCTGGCATTAACTTATTTTCTATCCCCAGTTTAACACGAACTCTGGTATTGATGCAATGCCTCAGTGATGCGTTAGATCTCTAATAAAAATCTGTATATAAATGTACACTTTGATCCTGCTGGAAATTTTATCAGCAAAACACCTTGTTTAATTTTTGTGTTTTTTTGGTTTTTTTGTTTGTTTTTTTTTTTTTCCAAACAGAATTAAGAAAAGGACTGAAAGAATATAGACTGAACAGTGTGGGTCCTCGACACAGCTCAGTTCTTGATTTTTATTATAAAATTAAAACTGCTTTAATTTTTTGTAGGTTTAACATTTTCCGTTTGGAACTGTTATTTGTATTGTGCTTTTTACTTGAGTCGTCTTCAATGTTAATACGTTTCTGTACAGTAATAAGCACGCAGATTATTAGAGGAGATACTGAAGTGTTGTTTTGGTAGTTGAAACTGAGACGTAACATTTTGCCTTGTAGGTATATTCATTATAGAAGATGTGCTGGACTTTCACAATGCTGCTAAGTATAGCATCTTGAACAACTCTCGTGGACAACTGTAGATGCTCCTGTATATACAATAAGACATCACTTTCATTAAAATGTATATACGTTCCTTACAAGACCAAGCCCTACTCCTTGACTAAGGGAACAAGCATAGTGTCTGTTTATTTTGTATTAGGTATGGGGGCAGGGGAACCTTGGACTGTTACATGCACTTTCTCGGAAAGTTGAAAGGAAAAAAGAGGTCCAGTTTCTTTAACATTTAATACTTACTAACAGCAGAGATACTGTAATTTTACTCGAGTAATCAAATACATTTTTGCAACAGATAAAAATGGCTGTCTCTGTGTTCTTCAAGTGCACCTGTATTTGGGCATCATTTGGAATGTATTATTTAGCCTTTCCCTCGGTTAACGCGAACTGTCCAGGTTGTACGTGTGTGTTTATATTTGTAAGTATGGTTATACATAGATGTGCTGCATATTAATTCATTGCTGGTATATTTTTAGTACATTCTAATAGCGGGGACCTTCTTAATTAATCAAGTACGCCTTCTCACCAAACTGTAGATACTTTGGAGTTTTTCTTTATATATATATATATATAAATATATAACATAATGCTGCTAGCAAAGACCTCATTGAGCCTGGGTAAGTTTCCTCTGAAGGAAGTAATTATCACATTTAAGGCTTGATTTGGTTCAAATGCTTTATATTTGATATTAATTTTATTCTACGAGAGTCTATGTTTGTGGCACACTTCCGCTGCTCTGTCTGTGTTAAGATGTCCACCTGCAAACCTCCGTATGTTACATGGAGCCTATAACGTGATTGTAAAGACAAAAAGAATTGCTTTGGCCTCGCACGTGATTTGGCTTCCCTTCTCCTGCAGTAACCGCCGACCTCAGCGGGAGATTGGGGACACGGAACTGAGCCCAGCGCTGTGACCCGAGGGCTGCGATCTCCCTCACGTTATCACTCACGGCAAATCAATTAGTTTGGCTGCCTTCAAATTACGGATGGTCCAAACAAACCAACCAGCCAACCAGGAGCGACCGGTTGTGTACGCACGTGCATTTTGTTCACAACTGCAGCACGCAGGTATTTGCTTTAGAGGACTTTCTTTGCTATGGGCTGGGGGGCCGTTCTGCCCTCCCGCACAGCCGGTCTCCTCGCCCTTCCCGTTGCCCGGGCGGCGAATCGGGCGCTGCAGGGGGGACTCGGCTGGAAAGCTGGGGAGGGAGAAAAAGAACTTCCCGAGGAGTTTTGCCGTTCCTATGATTCTGAACGCTCAGTAAAGTTTAAGGCTGTAGTCTGAACGCATCCCGGACTCGGTATCTTTACAACTCTCTCCTGTTTGACCGCCGCGGTGCCCGGAGCCCGCCGGTTTCTCAGTGCAAACGGGAATTTCGAGCCACCTTTTGCTCTCACACGAAGTTAAACCCATCGGGCTTCCGCGGCCGCAGCAGCGCTGCAGTGGTTGCGTGCCGCGCGCCGTTGCAGCTGTGCGCTCCTTGCGAGGCGGAGCGTCCCGCGCGCAGCGGCCGCTTTGCAAAAGCAAACGAGCGCTTTGCAAAAGCAAACGAGCGCTTTTCCCCTCGAGGCCGCGCGGCGCGAGGACGGCCGACCGTTGGGCGCGTGCCGGGCGGGGGCTGCTGAGGGAACCCCGAGTGGAGGGAACGCGGCGCTGCGGCCGGACCGGGGGCTCCGTGTGGGCACCGCAGGTGAGATCCGATGGGGACAGGGATGGGGACAGGGATGGGGACAGGGGGGGTTTCTCTCCCCGCGTTTGCCCGAGGAGGCGCCCCGGGACGCTCCTTTCCTCCGCGTGGATCGATCGCGGCGATGGAACGCGGCGGGGCGGGGCCGCTGAGCGCCGTTCGGTGCCGCTCCGCTGCGTTCCGGCCGCGGGGATGGGCGCTGGGCGGTGAGAAAAAGATGGGACGCGTCCCGCCCCGCCGCGCTGTGCCCGGCAGACGCTGCCATCCATCCCCGGGCCTTGCGGAGCTTTTCGGCCCCCCCTCTTCCCCCCCACGCAACCCCAGGCGGAGCCGCCGCACTCCCCGCCCCGAAGCCGGGGCCGAGCAGCGTGGAAGCGGAGCCTCTCCACGCCCCGTCGGGCGGAGCGCCCGCCGCCAGCCGCGGGGTGATGGTGGGGGGAGCCGGGCGGGTAATTCGCCCTGGAAAGACGGCGGTTCCACGTCCCGTTACTTGACACCGGGCCGTGGGGAGCTGGCCGTCCCCGGGGCGGCGGCTGGCAGGCAAACAGAGGTGCCCGCGCTGCCCGCGGCGCTCAGCCGGCGCAGGATTTCCTATTCACAGACACCGCATTAATCCTCACTCGGGAATAGGAAATGTTTCTTCTTTCGTAATGGTTTTGTTTGCGCGGCCGCATTTTTCTCATTAGCAACAAACTTTTCTTCCTCTTTTTCCTTCTCCTCCTTCACTCCCATCGCAATTTTACGATCCATTAAAATTAAGCGCGGCGGTTTCTCTTTCCTTCTTACCCCCTCCTCCCCACATCCCCCTTTTCCCCCCTTTTTCCAAGCTCCAGCGGTCGCTCAGAGCGTTCTCTTAACGAGTCCCTTTCTTCACTCAGCTGCGATTTACTCAGACATCGGGCAGGCAGCGCGGAACGTCCCCGTGCGGGACGGGCGGGCGGCGGAGCGGCCACCTGGAGCCGGGCGCTCCCCGAGCTCCGCGCAGGGCCGGCCGGCAGCCGCACGCCGTGCCTGATGGCGCAGCCCCGCCAGCGCAGAGCAGGAGGGGTGAAAGGCGGTGGGGGATGGAGAGAAGATGCGGCGCGCTGCTCCGCGAGGGCAGGAGAGACGCGCGAGGGGGACCGCCCGGCTTATCCCACGTGCAGATGACGGCCAAGTGCCAAAGGTTTTTTGTCGGGGAAAACGAGGATGGATTTTGCGTTGCCTCCCGTGCTGGGCTGTGGTTGGAGAGCGCGTGTTTGTGCTCTTGGGAGCCCTGAAGCCGGGTCGCGCCTTTGCAGGAGGTCGCTGTTACTTGGCACGTGGAGGTGCGACTGAAGTTCCCTTTCTCCCCTCCCCCTTTTTGCTCCCTGCCAGGCTGCAGTACTTCTCCATTTATTTATTTAAAATCAAGGGATCATTTTCTATCTGGCTTCCTTCCCTCATGAATATGAATTGACAGAAGTTAAAATAATGTTTTGCAAATAAATGGTCACGGTTATTTACACAAGCCAGAAGCAATATGTCTTTTAGCTGCTGAGCAGAAATATAATGACTTAAAGATTTCACATACAATACAATCTCTTGTATAAATACTTCTTCCTAGGCAAAATGTTAAGAAGGAATAGAAGTTTGGAAATACTTATGGAGAAGAACAGAAATAACAGGGGAATGTGCGACTTTCCCGAGCACGGGGTTACATGGAGCTATGCTTATATTCTCTTTCCTGATTAGGTGTTTCTGTTTTTTACATCCAGGCTACAGTTAATATAAGAGCAGTTGAACCAGTCCTTCAGTCACTACTGGTGATGGCCTAGAAGATGCCTCAAAAATAGCAAGCAAGCACACAGTGATTGCTGCTTGGGAGCATCTCCTTGTTCTAGAGGCATGAGTTCCTGAACAACATGCAGTGACCCGAGTGTATCCCAGGTAAGTGAGGTGTACGCGTGGCAGTGATCAAAAGCAAGTTTCAGTCTCAAATCATACTAGAACTTTGTCCTACTATGAGTCTCTTTATCTTCTGTTTTTCTTTAGATATTTATTTTTTAATCTGCAGTCTAAATCTTTAAGAGGCAAAATCAAACAGTGTCATGGGGATAAGGACAAGCACTTGTATGGGAACTGTTGAGTTGGCCCGAGCCACTGATTGAGCACCTGTGGTAAGGGCCTGCTCCACCCTGGGAGCACAGGTGAAGGCAATTCAGCCGTTAGACTAGAGGGGGTGGAGCCTGGCTGCACCTCTCAGACCCCATTAAAGAGATGACTGCCATTGGGGAAGGGTCTCTGGTTGGAGATCTCTCCTTGGTGAACCTTTCCCCTGTGAACCTGGAATCTTCTGATACAGGTAAGCAAACTTGGTTCCTTTTTTTATAGCACTTCTCTGTTGTGTCAGTCCTTTTGTCATTGCGCCTTTGTTGTGATGCATTTCCCATTGTATTGATCTACCCAATTGCTACAGCGCAAAGAGAGAAAACCGGAGGGAAATCTTTGATGATCAAGTCTGTTTAGCACTGAAGGAGCTGGTGAGAACTGAGATGTAGAAAGTATTCTGTACAAAGCCTGCACGTTGTATGGGGCAAGAGGCTTGCAGGCAGCTGGCTCGTTGTAGAACACCTGTGAGCTCACCCACCTGCTGGGGGGTTTTGGAGTAACGAAGTGATGAGGTCTTTCTTTTTGCAGCAGCTGACCAATCAGACCTGAGCTGCAGGCTGTTCTTACTTCTAGAAGTTACTGTAAGTTTTGGAAAGCAGTTTTTTGTTAGATGGAGACTAAAGGCATGTCCATACTTGTGTCAGACTGGGTCGTGAGTGCAAATAAGGAACGTTCTTACTGGAGCATTTGGCCCTGAAACTCCTGGTGTCATTTCCTCCTCTAAGTAAGAAGTCTCTCTGTGTGTTAGCAGGCATTCACATCATCTGTACAGACAGCTCTTTTGATCAGGGCAATGCTAAAGTGCAAAGGTCTATTTTTATTACTTGAAGGTCTTAAAAATGCAGCATCACAATGCCAGATGGGTGTAGCAGAAGCCCTGCAGCACCTGGCATCAGGTGGTGCAACACAAGCAGCATTTGGGGCTGAATATGGAAGGAGAAAAGTGGAGTGGTCTGGTGCGATGTCATAAATGTAGCCTCACTGATCACCACTTTATTTCCCTTGCTTTTCATACAGAGTACAGTAGTAAGCTGAGCCCCTAAGTCTATCCAGATGACTAACGTTAAGATTCTTATCAAACCAGTACCTGTTCTGATACCAAGCTTTCTTTAGCTGTGAATAATTCTAAATTGCCTTTCTTTCAATGGGATTTTAAAATCTTTTGTTTTATGTGTACAACACTTAAGGGGATAATCATCTTCAATACTAAATGTGTGCTCGTGCGAGCTCCTGTCTTTCTGTTGGTCAGAGTATTGAGCTAATAGCAGATTACAGAGAGAGACAAACGCAAAGGTTTTCTATGTTTTAGTTGCCTGGAGTGAATGCTGACTCCTCTTGGCAAGTTGTCAGAGCTGCTGAGGGGAACGAGGCTGTCTGTGATAGTTGGCTTGGTTGTGGGCATCCCTTGCTGTCAGCCTATGCCTCTGGTGCATGTAAATGAATTGAATCCCTGCCATGCCAGGAAGGTTCATAAAGCTTGAAGAGATCTTGTGAAACTTGAGGTAGAGCCAACGCCTCTGAGTTTGAGAGAAGGCAACTCGTAATGCTGCGACTTGTTTGAGACAGAACTGCAGGAGGTATTCTGACTGTGTACAGAACAGGCTCAGCTTCAAGTGCCACCAAAGGCCATTTAAGACAGTATGTCTAACATTGCACTGTAGTAGAGAAAGAACACATCTGTTGTGACACAGCACAGCATAACAGCTTAAAACACCCAGACTATTACTTCTGCCATCTCCTTACTGATGTTATGTAGTTGCTTACAGTCACTTCTCTTGCTTGAGCTATACAAAACAGCGTCTGCTTCTGTGTTCTCTCCTGGATTTGAAGACGTTATTAAACCAATTCTCTCTTTCCAAAGCTCTACACATTCATGCTGGCATCCTCAATAAAGCTGAGGCACAAACAAAAAACTCAAACAAAACAGTCGCAATAGTATTCAATGCACTTAAACTTGGAGGAAATGAAAATCAATATTTGTCAAATGGAGGGAAAAGTTAAAATGAGCTGAGGAAAAATGTCTGGCTTTCTTAAAAGCCATTAGTGAAAATGAAAAGTTGACTGCAGCACTGAAATTTACTTTAATGCATTGGTGTTATTTGAGCAGGTAACTTATTTCTCCTTCCCCCACCCTCCATCTACTGATGCTCAATTCACGCAGTTCCTTATTCAACAATAACGCTGTCAAGTGGAACTTAACCACACTTCAGTATGGCATGGTTTGGAGCCTTGAAGCCTTCTGTGAAGTTTCCCTTGTGGTTGAAGTGAGGGGGTCTGAATCAGTAAATGAGAAGTACATTTTCTGGGTGTTCATCGCCTTGGTCAAAGCGCTTCAATCCCTTTGTATGCTCTGTAAAATAGTTGTAGCAATAATTTCTTACCTTTCATCTTCATTTGTTTTGAATCTGCAGAGTGGAAGCTGTTTGAATTAGTCTTTTACTAATATGCTACGTGGCTTCTCTCGGAATAGAAAGGCTTATGAAATATCTGGTAAAACTCAGTATGTGGAATTGGAAATGACCTCTCTAGTCAGAAATAAAATGCTGTGTGCCATACAGCATGGCAGTTCAGGCTCAGCCCGTGGCTTCTGTGTCCTCCTGGTTGGTTTGAGGCTGGCATGGGGAGCGAGACAGCTGGGCTCCTTTGCAGCTGTTGGTTTTGGTGTGAGTCTCTGTAATATTGTGTGGTGGTCTCTGTTTCCTCCCATAGTGTGTGCATCTGTGTGTGCTGTATGAAACTGCTAGCAGCAAGCACAGCAGTGCAGCTATTTCTCGATATGCAGCTAATAGTGATATCTACTGCCAGGTCTACTGTTAAACATTAGGATAATGGCTAAAGAAAAGCATTGGTTTTGTATTTGACAGATTTTCTCCATTCTGTTTGGTCAGTTTGCTTTTTATAACCCTACATGGCAGTGGTGATCTTTGCTTTTGAAAGTGTAACTCCACGTTTTGAAACTTTGTCCGTGTGTGCTGTAAGTCATCACATTGTGTTTGTGTTGAGACCTTTTCCATGTACTGACTGATGAAGAAAGGAATGATTTTCATTTCTTCAGGGGTCTGTAGTAACTGTCAACTAGAGTCCAAAGTCCCGGTTTCATATATTGCTAGTTTTGAAGTGCTTTCTTCTTCAAGAAAACTAGACGTTAGCAACAGCAAGAACAGAAATGAATAGCTGGTCAGTATTCCTCCCCACCTCACAATGACAGTGGGCAGTTCCCAGCTGATATGTTAACTAACATACCTCTGTCAGCCCTGTGTCTGGCCAGCAAAGCAACCAACCAACCAACCAAAAAAAAAAAAGCAGCTAGGAAAAGGAAAGCAATGAGATGGGAGTAGGCTGTACGTGTGAGTGGGGAGCCCAGCACTGATGGGCTCAGAACCAGGACAGCTGGCATTGCTACACCTGTGGTGAGCTGTTTGCAGTAAGCCTCTGTCCTTCAGAGAGGGGCCCAAGCCAGGTTGCTGCATTCCCATATCGGGTTTTTGGGGGATATGACCATAAGCAGATAAAATCCTTACACAAATAGTGACTGCAGAAGGTTTTGATGGTGATGTGATGTATTTCTCTTTCTTCAGAATGAGTAATTTTCAACTTCTCTTCTTCTACTGCCTCCTAATTTCTTTCTTGATCTGGTTTTCTCTGGTAGGGGTTAAGTTTCCATATAACGTGGATGGTTGCTGGAAAAGGCTCCAGCAGCAGTAGAGCTGCTGAAAGACATGCGTATTTATAGAAAATAATAAAGTAAAAATAAATGTAGGATGAAGTATCAATAGCTAGCAGCTGTAGCACCCTTTCTCCCTCTCCTGTTAAGTAGTAAAATCAAAGCATAATTTGGAAAGGTCCCCAGCTGGGATTTGAGAAACCAGTGTGTTCTGCACACCAAGGGGAAGCTGGGATGTTTACTTACAGGATGGGATCTCCCACTTTCTGCAGCACGAGCTCATGTCCTGTAGTTGGTCAGTTTTTCCCCACTGAAATGTATACAGAAGCATTTGGTGGCAGTTGGCCATTTTGGCTCTCTCCAATGTCACCGTAAGTAGCCCAAGGTGACTGGGAGGACTTGCTCTGCTACAGGGTGCTGGAGTGGCTGAAGCCTTGTGCCAATGGGTTAATGTGCTCACAGGGTTTGTGGAGCAACAAGGGGTGTGCAGAGAAGTTTTTGACTACAGTGGTGGTGGCTCTGGAATTGCCTCTGGTGACTTACTTGTAAGTCAGGGTTTGGTCTCGTTTTGATCCTCTTCAGCAAATGAGAGGTTTAGGGATGTAAGGTTACTCTGTGTTCCTCTCTTGAGGAACCTCTGACCAAGTCCTAAAAGTTACTGCATCGGTTGTCTTTTGATATATGGCTTTCTTCTTTATGTCTCTAAAGACTCGTGTGGATTCAGCACTGTCCTTCTAAATGGATGGATTTCGGTATGGGAAGCTTTTGTTATCTTTGGTTTACACTGCAAAAGATTGGCAGGGATGGGCAATGCTGGCAGATAAAGGTTTGTATTTCTGGGGAGACTGAGAGAATGTTGGCTGCAAGTGGCTGCTGAGCCTTTGCTGGAATCTTATTATGTTATTATTCAATGTCGTCTTGCTTCTGTTCTTTATTTTGAAGTGCTCAGGGTTGATTTTTCTTGGGAAATACATCGAGAAAGAAATTTTTCAGCATCCTTGTCTGGGAGGGAGTGTAGGCAGAGTGGTGTCCATTTCTTCCTGGGTTCTGTTTGGTACAAAATTGCAGTGCAGGTCCTGAGCGGAAACCTGCCTTTCACCTGGGACAGCCCAGCACTTGGGCTGCTCTGTGAGCGCCTGCTGTCTGTTTGCTCACCTTGCAGTGTTCATTTCTTCAAATGCCATCTCTCTAGAATGACCTGAAGAGCAATAACCTGGCTTGAAATAAACAAGAAGCAGCTCTAAATATTTCAGAGAGGTTTTTTTGTTTGTTTTTTTAGTAGCAGAGGGAGTGTTAATTCCAGAAGCATTTATTTGACACCACTGGAAAAACTGGCCAAGGTATTGCAAGGACTTGAAATGGAGAGCTAAACTATTTAATAGCTGTCAAATGGTGCCACCAAAATTAGTCTTCCCTAGTATCAGAAATGCTATGTCCTTCTGGCTCAGTAATAAACCTACAGTGACTCATCAGGGTGATGCTGTGGCATTTTTCTCTGCTCTCATGGAGCAGAGTATTGATCAGGCTGTGAAATAATACAGCAGCTGAAGCTCAGGTAGCAGATATGCATCGAATCACTCTCCCTTTACTAAACCCCTACACCCCAGCATTATTTATAGCAGAAGGATTGACTTTAGAAAATAACTTTGATAAATATGACCTTGTAGCACCTGTTTAAGTGATGGGGAAGAAAGCATTTCCTAGTTTGTTAACTTTAAGTATTGGGAGTAGAAGTGGTGAGCGCATAATAATATTATGATTCATACAAACCACTTTCCAACCAACTCAATATATTTCATTACCTCTTTCCCAGCAGAAGTATTGATTTTTTTGTTTTGTGGCTTTATAACACAATTTCGAGGCTGTTGTAGTTTAATGAGCCATGTTCGTATGATGTTTAAAAAGATTTGAAGCGTTTGTTGAAATAAATATTATGGATTGCCCATCTCTTGTCATCTCTTTTTCCTCTTCCCCACATAAACTCAGCCCAAAATGAATGGGGCAGCCAGCTATGCGGCTTTTTGTGCCCGAGATCAAAGTGCTGCTGGGGAACAATAGCAGGCCACGCTTCTGTGTTCGTGACCACACACAGCAGCACCTGCAGAGCCGTAAAATGTCATTGTTGCTTCTGCAGTTTGAGCACAGAGGAAGCACCACTGAGGTGGCAGATGATTCTAATAATACTTGATGTGAATTGATGGGGAAGGAGGACCATAACACAGAGGGCTTTTTATTATAAGCTTTGACTTGCCAAGCTGTGAACAACAGAATGCTGCACCTGTGGACTTTCTTCAAATCAACCATTATGGAAAGTGACAGATTTTATTAACTTAAGGAAGAACTTTTCAACATAGGAGACTTGTAGTTTATTTTGGAGATGTGCAAGGAAAAGGGAAAAAAACCAGGATGTTACATATTTCCCTCTGCTTGTATTTTTCTGGTGGAAGCTGTGCTCTGCTTTTTGAATGTGTTGTGTAGAGTTATCATTAGAAATATATATATATCTAAACAAAAATGTAGCGACATCTTTAGGTATTTTTCTTCCATTCTTGCTCATTGCTTCTTTTATTATATTAAAGGAAATCTGGAATTAGTGAGAGTGCATATATTGCTTGATGTGATGCGTACAGTAACTTTGAGAAATTCAGGGTAGTCGAAGCTTGACAAAAGCTGCAGGAAAAGGGTAAACTTGTATGTCCTCCCAAAGGAAAGTGACTGATGCTGTGTGCTCTTTGTGTAGTCAGCTCCTCTCATGTGCGTCCCTCTCTGGGTGGGTACTGGGATGGCAGAGGATGACAGCGGTGTCATCCAAGGCACACAGGTGCATGGAGCTGGCATACACTTGAAGAATACAGAGCTTGCTTGCTTTTCCACGCAGATCAGTTTGTTCACATCCATTATACCAGAACCTCATGAGTGCTTGAAGATGGCCTCTAACATCTCTGCTCTGGGATTGGTGCTGTATTAGCCCGGTTCCTAGAGCAAGTAGAACACAGCATTTCCAGTATCTCCTTTACCAAGTGGCTGCTGTGCCCTGTTGTGTAAAATGAAGATGCTGCAAGAGTTGAGGAGGTTAGATACTGATGGTGGTTTTGTGTTAGAGCAACTCCTACCTGCATCAGAAGTGAACAAAGTGCAGGACTGATTTATCTAGACGTTGTTACCTTTATTTAACAATGTGTGGCTGTGCTCTGACTTCAGCATGGCTGCAATGATTTTGCCAGGTGTAGACACAAGCCTTCTGTACCCATATGAATCCAAACATCACAATCTTTGTGTAGATGCAATTAAAACCCAGATGATGATATAACTGAGGCAGCCTTAAAAAGAAACACGGTAAAAAGGGAAACCTTGATATGAGCACTTAATTGTCTTCATATGCATGTAGCTTTTACAGTCCATTTTAAGTAAATGGTAGATGTAGTAATTCATGCAGTATTAATTGCTCAGTGTTGACAAATCAAGGATAAAGTCAACTGGATCGTGATTTCAGCAGAAATCACTATGCTTTTAGCTAATTCTTCTTGCTCTAAAAATGAGCCGTGGCTAAACTGGGAATCATTTTGCAGAAAACTCTTAAGTGGTCATGCCGAGTAGTTGGTGGAATATTGCTTTTCATTTGCACAAACAGATGGTAAGCTGGGCCTTCCATTTAATCAGGGAGTGACAGACAGGTAGCACCGTTGTGTGTTTCAGATGGGAACTTCTTTACATCGAGAGAAAAACTTCATATTCAATAGCTTCTCTACCAAAACAGAGAAATATTTGCCAGGTATTAACACTATCCTTTGTGTTGCTGTAACTTGCTATTAGAATTAACTCATGCTGGAAAGCTGCTGTATTTAGTCAAATACAGAAACTTTTGTTTGATTTATTCTTTTCTCTCTTTTCATCTTGGCAGTGCATGTAACCATCCAGAACCCATAGAAATGGGGCTGTTAATAAACCTGCGAGCAAAGAGCTGCCTTAACAATTCAGGATTCATGGATCTCTGACCAGATTCTTTTTAAGCTAATCTTTTAGATAAGATTTTGATATCAGTTGTTTCGCTTTCCTCTCCCAAAGCATAATACCTGGTAACCTAAGCAAATACAATCTGTTTCAGAAGAGGTTTTGCCAAGCGCAGCCCCTGGTGTGTTTTAATGTCACTGCAGAGATTATGTTACCTTCCTAGAAACAAAATCTTTTTTTCCTCCCCTTCGAATGAAGTCCCCTGATACCCCTGTCAGAGACTATTTGTTATGCAGAGTTTTGTGAAGCAATCAAAATTAATTCACAGTGATCTTTTCACCCAGAACCCAACCCCAAATAATGGGCTTTCTCAACAGGTGCTCATTGTGCAGGTTTGACTCCAACTTGCCAGACTAAAGATTTTATTCTTTAGTCATACTTTAAAAAAGACAACAACAAAAAATAAAGAACCCTGCACTTGCAATTTACTAATCTTGAGCAGCTGCCCAGGAGGGCACACCTGCTGAGAAGTGATGCATTTGAGATGTAAAACAAAATACATGTTTCCATATTTGTCTATTTCTATACTTAATAAAATCTCATTTACAAGTCACTGAGAATCTGCACAACAGCAATGCCATGAAGTGCTGGTGTTTTATTAGGAATTGAGTAGTGTTGTCGCTCGTTGTGGAGGAGCAATATTCCATCTGAATGCTACATAAGATGTTTTTCCCAAGTTAGGATTTGTTGTAGTTGTGAAAAAAAACTGATGTAAAATGAAGTAAGCAAAAAGTCCCATAACTCAATTCAGGAAAAATACTACAGGAATACTTGCATTATTGTCAGTACCACGATAATATTGCCTTCTTGCTTCTTCAGCTCTAAGAAGTCAGGTAATGTATGAACTGTACTGCCATAAAGAGGTTGTACTGTGGAGGGGGGGTGAAGCCATGCTTGTCAGAGCATGCTTACACTGCTAGAGCTGTAGAAGCAGATGCCGTTGTGCTAGTTAGTACCTTGAGCAAGAACCGTGCCCCAGTATCTGAATTAATTTCACCTGTACAAGGGAACATGCAGAAGTGACTTCACTGTACTGGTGATATCTTAGGATGGGAACTTCTGAGAACATATGGTGCATCTACAGAAGAGCAATATGGGAATTGAAAACAACTGCTAACAATTTATTTTTGGACAGGAGGGCTGTCTCTTCTATCCTATTTAAAAAGGAAATCCTTGCATGAATTTGTTTTGCTTACTGTGCTGCCTTAAGATTAGACTTAGTTAAGAACAGCCAGGAAATATTTGCCTTTGTGTAAGCATTGTTAGTCATTGTATTGATGGTAATACCTCTTTAGGTTGAAGCTGGGCCTTTTGAGGTCATCCTGCATCTTAGAAAGTTTGTAAGAAGTCATTAAGGCCCTTTATTGAAGCAGGTAGGGTGCAGCAGGCCTCCAACTGGACAAAGACACGTGAGGCCTGGCAGGCAGTTGCAGACAGAGAGGCTTTATTGAGTATTGCTCCAGCACAACTGTTGGAGGGAGAGAAGCAGCAAAAACAGCTTGAAAGGAGAAAGAATAAGCAGTAAAAAAAACATCTACCAGACCCACGTGAGTGCTGGTAACATTTATGCCATTTAATTCTCATTACATTTTGGGGACGCAGGATTTTTTTCATCTCCAAGGAGGAGCTGACTTTATCATCAATTTCTGCTAATGGAAAGAGAGTGCCCTGTGCTTTGGCTCTCCGCTTAAGTCAGAAGGGGGCGGGGGGACATTGCTTCTTCTTTCAATAGCACCATTTATTGAGGGCTCTCAAAATATTGTCTAGATGTAGGTGTTAGATAACACCAGTGCCCTGTTGAGTGGACAAATATCATTTTACCTCTTTAACAAAGTAAGGGATTGAAGTAAGGATTAGTTAAGTAATTTGCCCAGATGCAGCAGTGGCTTGGTGACAGAGCTGAGAGTCTAGGCTCCCGGTTCCCTTTTTATTCATGCTTCTGTAAGCCAGATGTAAGCAAAGGAAGAGCCATGTCTTAGAGGCTGTGACACCTGGTTCCCTGCTACAACTATGAATGTAATCAGGCTGCTTCTGTAGCTAAGTGAAATAGGCTAATGCTAGCTCCCTTTTTCTTGATACACTCACAGTGTAGATGATTAGTACATACATATGTATGAAACTTGGGATATGGCACCTGAAGTAGCGTGCTGCAGTATAGCCAAAATGTCATAGAATCAACAAAAGTAAAAACTTTGACTCACAATTTTTAACATCAATAAGCAACATAAGCAATATGCTATCAGCATCTACTTGCCACTCACTTCCTCACATACTTATTTATAGCACTGAGATATATCTATTTTTAAAGCGTAAATAAAAGTTGAAAAATTCCAGCTCCCAACTGTTTCCCCAGATGAATGTGCAAACCACAGGGAAGTCCTGGGCAATGAGATGACTTGCCTGGACTCCTGGCAGAAAGAGCCTCGCATCTCACAGTGCTGGTCTAGTGTGTGACTGAAGAGATCCAGCCTACACAGATGGTTGCAAGCTATGAAACTTCTCCACTCTTCATTACCATTTACTGTTAACTGAATATTTGCTGTGCACGAAAGCTCTAGTTGAAATGCACCTAGAATATTTATGTCACAGACAAGCACGTTGCTTAACTAGTCCCATCTCAAAAAGTCTTGTGGTGTAAAGCTGAGGTGTAAGCTAGTTCATGAGCCTCTCATGATTCCTTATAAGTTAGATTTAGCATTTTATTCTTTATGGAGCAGTTGTAACTTTGTTTCTTCTAAAAATCAAATCAGCCTAAAAAACTTGTCTGAAGTGACAGTTTTACTTTCATCCTCTATCTGAAGTAAAGCTCACTCTGAGTTGAATGTGGCTATAAAATTCCATCTGAAAAGCAGACTTGAAAAACTATCACATCAATCAATAAAGAATATGCAGTTAATGCATATGTGAGTCCGTATCTACGGAGGACCTCTAGTGAATACTGGGACAAAGCTCTTTGACGTGTTACTCTTACAATACAGCTTGCTCTGCTCTTGCATCCCAACTGCTGTGTGTTCAATAAAGTATGAACTCATGAACCACCAATGTTTCTATCTTACATTTGTATGTGGGCATTTTCATTCAGCTTCTTAAATGAGTTCTCACAAAATTTGTCGAAGAAGGAAGAGATCATTTAGACTATTAGAGCAAATGTATGTTTTTTCCATGTGAAGTAGACAAAGCAATCCTATGTAATTAGAATATTTATACCATTGAGGACTCATTTATATTCAGATCATCAGTCACACTGAGTAAGATATGTTTAGCTGAAAAGCATACTTAGTGGGTTCTAGAAGCATGAAAGTGACTGAGTAAAGCAGAATGCAACATAAATGCTTGTAGGTAACTATTAGCAGTGCAGAAAACTACATTATCCTTGTAAAGATGCTGTTTTGAAACGGAATAAGCGTTGTATATCTCTTATCTTCCCATTGAAAAATTATATTGCTGAAGAGTTAAAAATCAGCATAAAATATAAACAATGCAGCGCTTTCTTCGTAATACTGCCAACAGTATGACTTAGCAGCTGTTAGATGTATGTATGTGTTTCAATGGAATATTTAACTTCACTATAGCTGACTGGTTTATTGTTTATTGTTGTTGATGGTGTGACTGATTACTTTGTTGCCATTCATTTTGATAACGTGTTTATCTATTACTCATCCATTTTGAGGCTGGTGAAATGAAGAAGCAAACTGCTGTCAAGTATTGCTGAGGTACAACTCTCTACTTCTCAAATTAGTCACTTCTTTTTCCTCTCCTCGCCATTTGCCATGGGCTGAATCTTTCTTGTTGCAGTATCTTTTATCACAGAAAAATAACCAAAACAATAGGTCAATTTATATAAACAGTGATGGGAATATTATGGTTTTAAATGGAGGGCATCCATGGCACTGACTGCATTTAGACCTGCAGTAAATTCCCATCTTTATGCAGAAATATAGAAGGTTTTTGTTAATGGGTGTCAAGTTTTCATCTGCAAGGGGGAAGTAAGCCTACATTCTGCTTCAACTGCAATTACTCACATGCTGCCTGTCTTGGTGATTATTTTCTGAACTGTAGTGGACTCTCAGGTAAACAAACAGAAGTGTGAGTTCTCTGCTTTGGTTTTCCGTGTGTGTGTACTTCTGATAGTAACTTCCTGGGAAAGGAATTGCAGTTACTTGTACAATACACAGTAAATGTAAAACAGGGTATCTTCACTGAAGTGTGATTGCGTAATTTGGATGTCTTGACCTAAGCAGGTGGTTGGACTTAATGATCTTCAGAAGTTGTGTTGTTTTTTTTTTTTCTATGATGAGGTATACAGATAGAAGCAATGCTAAACATATAGAAGACAATTATGTGAGTATTTTGGTAATCGGGTTAAAATCAGAAAAAAAATGGAAGGTCCAGGTGTACAAATTGGTTTTTATTTCTTTTAATTTTGTATGGAATACAAACATGAAACGAAGTTATAGATTTGCAAAGTGCCTTGTGAATATTCGATAGCAGTGCAAGGCCCTTTGAGATGGCGCAGGAAGGAGGAAAAGAACAATGTCTCTTGTCTGACTACATTGCAATACATTACAATAGGACAGTCAATGACATAACTTCTAGGAACGCTTTCTCCAAATGATGCAAAGAGCAGGATTTGTCTAGAAAGAAATCAACAAGTGTTCTGTTTCTTAGCAGTGCAGTTATGTATCCTTCCTTCCTTCTTCCTTCCCTCCCTGTTATGCCTATTTAATGTCTTCTTTCAGTGAGTGTAGGATGTACAACCCTGTTTGGGGCTGGTGGATTGGAGACAGGTTTCTGCAGAGGCAGATGAGGTGGTGCTGAGTACTGTTCTCTGAGGTCTGCAGTGCAAAGGGCACGTGAATTACATGGTGCACATTGTTAAGTTAGAGATGTCACCTTCTGATCAGTGCACAGCTGATACACAGCCATTTTGATTACCTTGTTGAAGAGACTGATTCATTAGCTCAAGGTGCTGAAAGTCTCTTACCTAAAGTCTGTTGTAAAATGGCAGCTGTAATTGCTGCCTTTTGTTATTTCTATCTAGTTTTGTATCCTAGTATCAGCCTTCTGTCTTAGCCGTTCTCCCTTCAGCTGAGGTCAAGTTGCCTTCCTGTCCAGTCATCTGAAATACTTTACTTTTCCCATAAAGACAAGGTGGTGTAGATGGAGCTGTTGCTGTAATGTAGTAGCTCCCATTTTCCACTGGGTGGTGTTTGAGTTAGTCTGCAGGCTGGTTTAAGTCTCCACGCCAAGACAAAGAATGGCTTGTTGTGCAACTAAACACAAGAATCCCAAGGCCATTCTAGTGATCAAGAGATGAATCTTAGTTCTTTGTGTTTATTATAGTCTGACAGAATTTTAAAATGTTTAGGAATTATAAATGCAATAAACATGTTAAAATGCGATCATTCTAGAACATTAAATGGAAGATTTCCTCTATCTGTGTTAATTCAACTTCATCATTATTGCCTAAAGCAACTTCTAATTCCATTCTTGTTTTTTAATTAAAATGGGCGGATTACTCTGGACTGGATTTGTCTTATTTTCTCCCACTGAGCAATACTTCACACTGTTGGTGGCCACTGAAACTTAAGTAGGGCCAGATTTACTGAGTTGTTGCATGGAAATGCAATGCCACATTTTGCTACTCTTTCCCGTGTAAGATAATGTTGTATGCTTATTTTAAGGTGATATTGGTTCAGAACAGGAATAGCAAATCCAAATACTTTAAGTTCAGAATATTTTTTTTCAGCTTCTTTAGATACGTGCTAAGATACAGATTTTGTACACCAGTTGCTATTGCACAATAAATTGACACAGTATACCATTTCTCTAAATGAACTCTTGGGACCTGGTCCTCTATATGTTTATAGAAGAGAGTTGTGTAATTTTCTCATATTCATAAGCCATTTCTCACAATTAATTTTAACTGAGGAAAAGATGTGTCCTGAGTGTCAACAGTGTTTGTGCATCAACACACTGTTAAGGTATTGCAGAACATATTGTATGACTTCTCTACATATATCCTGTCTTCTCTGCAGCATTAGGCTCATGTGAAGACACCTTTAGTCTCAAAGAGTTCAGGGAACTTACGGTGATAATGAGTTTATATGTACAACTTAGCTTATTTCTACATGAGCTTGAGGTTGATTTGGTTTTGGATGCTGGCTTTCCGCTTATTTAGTTTTTTGGTGTTGGTTTGGTGGTTGGGTTTTTAGTGTTTTGTTGTTGCAGTTGTTTGTTTTTGCTTTCCCTACAAAACTGAAGTTAGAGAACAATGCTCTGCCGCTGAGCTGACCGATGTCTTTGGGGCAATACACAGCTATCAGTAGAATGCTTCCAGAATAACAGCATAAGGTCACTTGCTGCCAACATGAATAACATCAAGGGCACGCGCTTGTTTTCTTCTCTTGTCCTGCTTCGCTACTGAACAAACTAGGGAAGAGAACAGGAATTATCTTTGGCTCAGCATGCTAAGAATTCTTCATGAGTGTACGAGATGAGGCTGAAATGCTTGCGGTGTCTTTTCCTCTCTAGCTCAAAAACAAGTTCTTTTCTCTCTAAAAACAAAAAAGGTGTAAATTTACTCTCAGTGACCAAAGCACAAAGAGTGAAGTTTGAAAGGCTAATTGTGAGATCTAATTCCATATAAGCTTTACTGATTATGCTTTGAGTTGGAATAGCTGTCTCACTAGGACTTGATAAAAAAGACAGAGAAGTCAATGGAAGCTTTGGGCTTTGTATCTCACCCAGAAATTGTATCAGAAACAATTATAAAAGTAATGAAATTCAGCACAAAGTCACCTTGGATCCTGAGCCATTCCAAAAGCTTTCAGCCTACATTATTTTCCTACCATGTCACTCTCCTTAACTATCTGTGTCACAAAGCATTACACAAAAGATGTCAGCTGTAATTCGTTTTCTTAAATATCTGACTCTAAAATGTGTGTCAGGCAATTTGTGTCATCTGTCAAACAACTGTCAGAAAGGGCCAAGAGGGGAACACCTGAGAAAAGTGTGGTGCTGTGAAAGGTCTGCGCATGGAAGTGCTGAGTCCGGTGCGAACTGCTACTTCAGGAGACCCTGGAAAATCCATTAACATCGCATTTGCAGCCTGTACAGATCTTGGATCAGATTCTCTTCTGCTGGATGATCTCTGGTAGCCTCGAAAGGCTGGCTACTGCCTTATGGCCAGCCTTAAAAGGGCTTGCAGCTCTTCCTATCAGGAGCTGGAGTGTTACCAGTGTTACCGTGGCATCTTGGCTGAATTCTAATTATAGTTAATTTATTAGAAATTCTTGTAGGGTTTCATTTAATTATTTCATTGTTGACCAGTGCTCTGAATTTCTAAATAGAAGTATTAAATGAATATTCCGTTAAATGCTGTAGTGAAGAACTACACGCAGCTAATAAGATACTATCTTTATAAAGCAGCTCACTTTTTTTTAAGCTATAGAAGTTTTCTATAGTGTGTGATGAGAATGTTTTTGGTGGTTTGTTTGTTTGTTTGTTTTTTGCTTACTCCCCTACATTTTTATATGACTTTCTTTGCTCTTGAACAGTAGCCACATTTCACTCAGATATCGTTTGTTTCACTGATGCCAGTGTTACATCCCTAAATCTGTGCCTGGTTGTATAACACACTGAGAAGTGGCACAGAGAGGTGCGGCCTTTCTGGGACCGTGATCTCATCTTAGAAAGTATGGGAGCTTAAATCTCCTATTTAAATTCTTAAGGATTTGTTTGCTTAAAAGATGCTCTATACCCTACTGTAATGATTTTCTGGAATGTCTAATTGTGACTCATAGTCGGTCCTTCTTGGTGCTGTTAGTTGTTAAAATGATTATGGCTGCATGCAGTAGTGAAGAAAATCATCATTCAAGTATTTGTTTTAAAAATGATGGGCTTCTGTCAGGCCATGAAAAGCTATGGAGGCATTAATTGTCTCTTCTGTTACTTTGCTAAACCAATCCATATAAAAAGAGCAGATTAAATTGACTGACCCTCATATATTTAATGATTGCCGCTATTTGACTAAGAAACATTTCTCAGGAAGCAGCTTGTCACGGGCTATCAATATTCTTTTAATCCCATGTTAGTTATTGGTGCACTTTGTTACTCTCCAAGATGGCCTGTCTCAAGTGGTTCTTCAGCTTGCACAGCAAGTAAATGAGATGCTAAGTGACTGCAAAAACAATTCTGATTATAGTGTTTAATTCCTGCCCTATGGATTTTCAGGATCACTGATACTTTCTCTTCTTTAGTTGTAATTATTGTCCTTCTCACTGATTTCTCTGCTGATAGAATTATTTTCTCTTAAACTGCATTTTCATCTCAGCTTCCTGCAGTAAGTGCTGGACTTCAGGGTACAAAGTTTTGCTGTGATAGCTATACGTGTCAGAATAGTAATATATTATTTGAGCATCGTTGGCAGTTAGCATCTTTGTTGGGCATCTGAGAGTACACAGAGAAGGACGAGTGGTTAGGATATTCCAGGCTTTTTCTCCACCATTTTTATCAGCTAGAAAATTGGATTTCATATGATAGATGGATGATGAGAACAAGACAGTGTCTTTCTCCAAGGTGTCTGTCTTTATGTGGTGATGGCTGGTTTGGGCCCATGTTTAATTTCTGTGAAATCCAGGATCCTGCCGCATTAGTCTGATTCAGTGTCTGCTTCACTCGGTGAAAAGAACATAGTCATGGTTTGTAACAACACAAACAGCACACAAACAAAACAGACAAAAAAAAATTAATGTTCAAATCTCTGATAGGATGAAGTTTACGTAGATATTTGATATCATTAGGAAAAATCAAGCTTTAGATGGCCACTCATTTCTTTCTGTCATGCTCATTATTACTGTGAATTTGATTGTTGTTTCCAGAAGAAACCCATAGAAATAGTAAGGTTACTGCAAAAGCCCTTAGTTTGGGGTATGTGTAAGACAAAAACACTTAATACTCATGAGCCTTGTAGTAGGACTCTGCATGCAAATGCCTGAAAAGAAGGATCTCCTGAGATAACTGAAATCAGTCAAAGCGTTCTTTCAACTGTGGATACGCCATGGAAATCTTTTGGTAGTCTTTATTTCTGTCTGTCTTTCTTTCAACTTTAAAACCTCAAACCTACAATTAACTTGTTAAAAAGAAACATATCAAAACCCAGCCCAGCGGCTCTGATTTGATTTAAGCTTTCAAGAGCGTGGGGGTTCCCAGGCACAGCTCTCCTGCAGGTCGACTGGGGAATTGCTGCAGTGTGCTGCTGCAGTCGCTGGCTTTGGCGTCCTGTCCCACAGAGCCCAGGAGTTTTTCAAGTATTTTAAAAGTATTGCTTAAAAACATTTCTTCAAAGAAAAAGAATAGAGGAAACTACTTGATATAACAACTGTCAGTGCTGTCTAAACATGCTGTAGCTGAATGCTGTAAAATGCAGTCCGTTCAGCAGGGCAGCAGAGGTCCAGTCCGCTGAGCAGGACTCCTTAATAACAGTGAGGTGTATATACAGTGCTTTGAAAATGAGAATTTTGCCCTCTTTTTCTGTGAGTAAATTAGGTCAGAGTGTTCCCAGAATTTACATTTCAATTAAAATTCACAATAATAACACATTGTTCTTATAGTGAATGATTCCTAGGCAGGGAAAGATGATATCTCCTGTTACTTTGTTAAAGAAAAGACCCTTGGTTGCAAAAGGCCACACATCAGTGGTAGGAACTCTTCTTCCTTGTTTGTCATCTTCAGTTAACTTAAACCTGTGTGAGGAGAAAGCGCTGTAATCAGAGCTCAGGCTTTCACTGTCTGGGTTAGATATGTTCGCGTTTGTATATTTTGATCTCTAGAGGGTTTTGGAAATACAAAAGAAAAGAAAACTTTTCTTTCTTTTAAACTCGCACACACCTGAAAAATTAGACAAATGATCCCGTTTCCTTAAAAAGTAATTTTCTTTTTTGTGTAGGAAAGAATTGTTCTAAAGTTTACTGTCCAGTGCAGCTTATGCTTATGATTGCTGTTTTTGTTTTTTTTTTTACACAAAGGTTTGCAAATTCTTAATTGAAATGCTGTTATCTCCGGACTGCCAAAGCCTGTTTTTCCTGTCAACCACAAAAGAGCCATGCCAATCACAAACTGTATTAGTTAGTTTGCTCTTTCTGTGTACTTTGTGACTTACAGGATGGCTGCATTCACCCTATGGGACTGTTTCTCATAATGAAAGCACAGTAAATATTTTTAACAAAATTTTTAAAGTAGTCACCAAGAACAGGGATTGAGAGTCACTGTTGGCATATGTAGGTAGCATTTGTGAGACTGAACAGTAATTTATAGAAATCAGATGAGCTTAAACTGCTTGTTGTCTACTAAAATTGTAGCAAAACACCTCAGTCGATGAAATAACTATAATTTGAACAGAAGTGAAATCACAGTTGTGTGTCTGAATAGAAGTTCCCAGTGAAATTGTATGTGCGTTTGTGTGAAAACTTAGACTTTTTATATACATAGCTAAGAACCAAGCCAAATAAGTCTATTGTCAAACAGACATTTTTGAGTCATACTGAGCAATTTTGTAGCCTTGTTTTAAGCAAACAATATAAATTATCTTCTACCCACTGAAAGTTGTTCCAGTCTCACACCAGCAGATCATGTCTGAGGCAGCCAGATGACAAGTGAAAGAGCTGGCTGACGTGGCTGCCAAGCTGCTCTCCATCATATTCAAAGAGTTACAGATGTCAGGCTAAGTCTGATAGATCAGCATGTGCAGACAGCAATAGGACAACAGGGAATGGATTTAAACTATAAGGGGGCAAATTGAGGTTAGATGTTAGGACTAAAATCTTTACTCAGATGGTGGTGAGGCACTGGGACAGATTGTCCAAAGAAGTTGTGGATATCCCATCTCTGGAGACATTCAGTGCTGGGTTGGATGGGGCCCTGGGCAGCCTGATCTAGTGGCTGGCAACTCTGCCCACAGAACAGGGGTTGGAAACAAGTGATCTTTAAGATCCCTTCCAACCCAATCCATTCTGTGACACTGTGCATCTGAAATTGCTGCAGAATAGGTGGTGTTGTTTTGTTTTTTCCTTTCCCCGTGGAAAATAAAAATAATATAGTGGAAAGTGAAAAATTGGCACTTTTCTAGAAAACATCGCTTTTTTATGTACATATAAGTAATATTCCATAGAAGAAGAGTAACTTCAAAGTGTGCTATTTTTCCAAATCTTACTCTACCCTACACAGAATTTGTGGCATTTGGTTGATAAATCAGGTCTCTTTTGCTCCAAGATCATCCTGCCTGGAAGTCACTGCTCTATCTAAATACTGTAGTAATCAGTAGTATCCTACTACCAGTAATTTTAGGGTTGCTTCACATTCTTATTATTCACTTTTAAGAAATGTGTGGTGGTGTTGAATCATACTTGCTTTTGATACAAATCAACTGAAACATATTTGTGGCATTTGGGTAATCTGTGAATACTTTTGAACTTCAAGAGGGAAGATTAATGCATCTTTTAACTATTTGCCAAGGGTTACTCTCAGCATATTTCCCTAATATTTACAGTATAATCTCCACTATTAGTATTTTCACCTCTGCTAAGGCTTATCTTTCCCTGGTGTTATATAAAATTTAGCTAACCTTGCCTGAGAAAGTGAGCGGTAAGAATACACAGCATTGATGGAAAATATACAGCAACCCTACCTCTAGTCTTCCAAATGCATGTCTTAGTGCTTTCCATGTGTGCTCAAGGGAGATCTGCAATCTTCCTTTACCATCTTGAGACACATCGCTGAAAAGAAAGTGGAGATGGGCTGCGTGTTCAGAATGACAAGAATCTACTGATGCCCATATTGGACGAGCATATTGACATTCCCATATTTATTACAGTAAACAGGCCTGAAGCTGTAGTTATTCTGGTAGTTTCAACTTCTGTAGACAGTGCCATTTTAATGCTTTGATCAGGAAAGAAAGAACTCGAGCAATATTATCTCTTGCATAGAGAGAAGAAGTAGAGAACGGATCTTATTAAGGTTTCAGAAGTCTTCTATTTGTACTATATAAAATTGTACCATATAAGATATTTGACTTCAGCTTTCTCCTGTTTCCCATTACCCTCTGCTTTCCAGCGTTCCTTGTCACAAACCCGTGGAATCAAATCAAAACACATCCTTCTGCTTGCAAATGCATGTTCATCCTTCTTCATATCACTGCCATGGTTATTGCTTTGGCACCACGTTCTCTACAGTACCTGCCAAGAGTTAAAACAGTGCAAAGCCTTACTGATGTTATGGAAATAAGTTGCAGGAGTCAGTAAA
Organism: Excalfactoria chinensis; assembly: GCF_039878825.1. NCBI lineage: Eukaryota > Metazoa > Chordata > Aves > Galliformes > Phasianidae > Excalfactoria > Excalfactoria chinensis. The sequence continues at coordinate 13,237,558 of NC_092835.1, read as the reverse complement.
AATGGCTGAGTGTCCCAGGGGCAATGCACATTTTAAACGAAATCCTTGAGCGTAGTGA